>NC_037681.1:17604171-17633150 GCF_003255815.1 Theropithecus gelada
GGAACAGAGAGGCCAAGGTCTCTCTGATTTGTTCTTTGTGCAGAATGAAACATTGGCAGGGAAATCTCCAGCATAGGAAGATCTTCCTGGAGTTCTGAACTCTCAAAAACCCAAATGGGAAAAGCAGGCACAGAGGACGCGCTGAGAAGGAACTCCCTTCCAGCTCACAGTCTGTCTCTGCAGGGAAAAGCTGTGCCTGCCCAGAGGGAAGAGAATGATCAAACTTTCAGAGGTCTTCTAGGCTGGTCATTATTGATCACAATCCAAATTCAGTAAATACATATTTTCACAGGCCGTGTGAAAGTGCAAGTCTATACAACGTAACAGCTTAAAATGAGCCTTCATGTTGCTGCTTATGTTTTTATTCTAAAAAGTTATATTTTTCTCAAGAAAACAGGATCTTAGTGGCAGAATAATTTATATTATTTTATATTCATGACTGCATTGCTATTACTATTTTAATTGTAGGCCTGTTGGTGCCTAGCAATCTGTGAGGCAATGGGCTGGAGTGTTGCTGTACGTGCGTGTGTGTGTGTGTGCGTGTGTGTGTGTGTGTGTGTGTATGCAGGGAGGGAGAAGATTAGAATAGCAAGAGGAGGATGAGTACGACGTGATGCTACTGGAAAGGCCTTTAACAAATTTAAAAATGTAAACATTTTAAAAATGAAATCAAATAAAAATTTTAAAAATTAAAAAAAGTGAAAAGTAAAAATAATAAAAAATTAAAAATAATTTAAAAATAGGCCTGGTGCTGGTGGTTCTCAGCACTTTGGGAGGCTGAGGCAGGCGGATTACTTGAGCCCTGGAGTTTGAGACCAGCCTGGCCAACACGGAGAAACCCTGTCTTTACTAAAAATACAAAAATTAGCCGGGCATGGTGGCACACGGCTGTAATCCCAGCTACTCAGAGACGGAGGCAGGAGGATCACCTGACCTCAGGCATGTCGAGGGTGCAGTGAGCCGAGATCACGTCACTTCATTCCAGCCTGGGTGACAGTGAGACCCTGTCTCAAAACAAAACAAAACAAAACAAAAACAACAAAAAACATTAAAACAATTTTAAAAATTAAAGAGTAATCTAATGAGACATTCTTACAGGCTTATAATGGTGAGATGATTCCACAATTTTGGGCCACTGCACTCCAGCCTGGGAGACAGAGTGAGACGTAGTCTCAATAAAAAAATAAAAAATAAAAAATAACAAAATAAAAAGCAAAAAACCCAGGGGCTAGGTGCAGTAGCTCATGCCTGTAATCCCAGCACTTTGGGAGGCTGAGGTGGGTGGATCACCTGAGGTCAGGATTTCGAGACCAGCCTGGCCAACATGGTGAAACCCTCTCTCTACTAAAAATACAAAAATTAGCTGGGCGTGGAGGTGCATGCCTGTAATCCCAGCTACTCGGCAGGCTGAGGCAAGAGAATCACTTGAACTCAGGAGGTGGAGGTTGCAGTGAGCCAAGATCGCACCACTGCCCTCCAGCCTGGGCAACAGAGTGAGACTTTGTCTTAAACAAAACAAAGCAAAACCCAACAAACCAAAAAGTAATTAAAAATAAAATTAAAATTAAACATTAAAAAAAGAAAGGCCTATCGGCACACAATGAGTAGGTAGGCACAGAGACATGTTAGCAATAAACAAAGGTGACAACACAGCTTAGAGCAGGAGACCATATCTAATGTGGATGCATACAGCAGTTCTCACTTCTCTCATGATTAGATGGGGACACCACAAGGGGGCAGGGGTACCTTCATTGCTCAGCACGTTGAGGTGTTAATCCATCACATTTCTGGGCTGGATGGAGGGCCCCAGTGACCTGCAATGATGCTGTTTAAGCTTAAGGTAAAGATTGAGGGCATTCATGGAAAAGATTCTAAGGTGAGAAAACCATGCGACCAAAGATACCTGTTTCCACCTTCTCCAGAAACACTGATGAACTGAAGAAGACATGGTCCATTATGCCTTACAAACTTGCACAGTGCTTTGGGAATTCCAAAGTACTCAGTGGAGAGAGGGTGAGTAGAGGAAGATGTCCCCATCCAAGCCACCAGGAACGTGAGGTAGCTCCTGAGGGACACTCTGGTTGTCAGTTTCCAGTGTGCCTGGCAGGCCTGTTGCTCCAGCTTGTTGACACCTCCTCGCTGTTTGTTACTATTTTGCTCTCTGGGTAGAGAGAAGAGGGATGCTACCAGAGACATTGTGCCCGACATCGTGACCACTGTGCTGCCTTGGTCTGACATCTTCATAATGGTTTTAAGCAGGAAGCCCCAGGGGAATTAACGAATGAGTCATAGGGAACTGACAGACACTCTCTGAGCACACCCGAGTGATGTCTCAACAATCTCTTCTAAACATACAGTACTTTTCGGCACTTGTAAAGTTGGGCCATAGAGTTTGGGTGGCTTCAGCATGCTTATTTATGGACAAAACACATTGTTCATCCATTTAAGAATTCCAAGCTAGGTGTGGTGGCTTAAGCCTGTAATCCCACCTACTCGGGAAGCTGAGGTGGAAGGATCACTTGAGGCCTGGAGTTCAAGACCAGCCTGGGCAACATAGTGAGACCCATTTCTACAAAAAAACTAAAAAATTATCTGGGCATGGTGGCATATGCCTCTAGTCTCAGCTACTTGGGAGACTGAGGTGGGAGTATCACTTGAGCCCAGGAGGTCAAGGCTGCAGTGAGCCATGATAGTGCCACTGCACTCCAGCCTGGGTGACAGAGTAAATCTCTGGCTCTAAGAAAAAAAAAAGAAAAAGTCCATTGTCACTTCTTGCTCTTCCCTGATGAAATTGAAAAACTTTACCTTGATGACCCGGTCCCAGGAGCAACCAGAAAGTAATTCTGTGTTTCCATTAGGTGGCACATGTATTTACAGAGACTCTTTCATTAAAGCGACTTCTCAACCAAGGTATTTAGTTCCAAGCATGGAAAATAAGGTCGTCCTCCTGTTACAATAAAAGCTGGCCCTTCCGCCTGGATTTCCAAGAGGAAGTATTTTTCTTTCCTGGAAAAGCAGCAAAAAGAGTGAAATACCCTGGGTGGAGCATTTGAATGTGAGCAGTGCTTTTTCCTGAAGGGCCCTTCCATAAAGCCAGTGGTGCACTTTCATGAGGCCATGAGCTTTTCTTACACCCAAGCAGCTCTTTCTCCATTCTCTTCTCCTGGGATTGGTTGTCCTCTCATGTTTACTGCTGGAGGCTCAGGGTGCTGAACAAATGACTCCTGTTGGGTGATTAAATCTGAGAGTTCCTGCAGACCTAGCTAAGATTCCAGGTCCCTGAGTCTTTTTGGTGTTGGGACTGAGCATGACATTTTCTGCTCAACTAAGCAAAATCGGACAGACTATCTCAATGTTGTAGAGAGAATAACAAAAAGCGTGACTGCATCTGAAGGGCATATGCTACCTCAGTTTAAGAAGACAGAAATCGAATAACTTCCATTTTTATTTTTATTTTTTTGAGGCAGGCTCTTGCTCTGTTTCCCAAGATGGAGTGCAGTGGTGTGATCATAGCTCACTGCACCCTTGACCCTCTGAGCTCAAGCAATCCTCCTGCCTCAGCCTCCCAAGTAGCTGGGACTACAGGTGTATGCCACCACACCTGGCTTCAAATGACTGCCTTAAAGCCTCTCTATCCTGAGATGTAGTCTCTTCCTGGGTGTTTGAAAGAAACAACCCATACGATTAACCTCAAAACAAAAGAGATGAGAAAAGCATCATGAAAGTACTAAGTGCCATGTTTATATGCACAGTCCCACATGTAATGACAGTAATAATTCAAAATGCTAGGCTGCTGGGCTCTGCTGACTGGGGCAATGAAGACATACACCCTGGAGTGGGAGGGCTTGGTGGGAGGCGCTTTGGAGACAAGGGTCCCGAAACTCTACCTTTCCCTGAGGCCAACAGCAAACTATCCGGGATGGTATTTGTGTATTGGTTTGGTAGCCAGTAGGAGAACCAGGGCTGTCTGTACTCGTGGAAGGTGACTAGGGGAATGGCGGGGATAAGAGAGAGAGAGCACATGAGCGGGTGCTCCGTGGCGGCCAGGTGTTCATTCTCCAGTCTTGTGAGCACCTCATGAGTTCAATCCCGGGACCCCTGCCCATGAGCCAGCTTCTTGGGGATTTGCTGGTGGAGGTAGCTCATCTCTCCATTCTCCCCGGGCTCCGGTCCAGGTTTGTTGCCACATTGGGGTTTTACAGCGGGAGAATGGGGAACACGGCTCAAGGTGATAAAGGGGGTCTGTGATTCCCAGCTGGGATTAGAGCAGTGGGAAATGTTTTCCAACCTGTGTACATTCCAGGGCACTGAGGAAAGTGTGGTCTTTCCTCAAACCTCAAGAAGAAGGGACCTAAATTTCCAAGAAACCACCCATACAAAATTCTCCTTTTGATAATGGAGATAATCAAGAGGCTCTTGGGATGAGGTATGAGCACCAGAAATTTGCTTTTCAGGGTCTGGAGCCAGGTCAGTATGTTTCTCCGTGGTTAAGATTCAAAGCTTCTTGCCTTCTTGAGAGAAAGGAGTTGGTAACTTGACTGTATGTTGAGTTCCTGTGGGCTGGGTAAGAGTCTTCTCATTTTTAGATTAATTGAAAGGATGAATGGAGTACTTACTTGTCCTACTTTTGCTTTTTTCCACTATGATTCAAATCATTCATTTTCTTAGGTCAGATATGGGGGAAATTTGTTCTTTTCACCCCTGCTTCTCTAGAAACATTACATGTTGTTATGATGATGATTGACATTTTTGTATTCTCAAGCTAATTTTGTTTTAAAAGTGTTTCAGGAGCCGTAGAGCCAGCTCGTCATCATGTCTGCGTTGTGGCTGCTGCTGGGCCTCCTTGCCCTGATGGGTGAGTGTGGCTGATTTTTCCAAATGACTTTGGAGATGGGAAGGATAGGTGTAGGAACATAATGGCACTTCTAATACTTGAAAACGCAACAAAAACATTATTTTTTTTTTTCCTAAACTGTCCAACAAATCCCGGAGTTAGGAACAGCCACCAACAAGAAACCTCTCCCCATATGTCCCACAAAAGAGTGGGGTTCTCTGGAATGCAAGGTGGGCTTAAAACAGCACTGCTCGAAGCCAGACTTTAAATATACACCATCGACAGCTGCTCATTGTCCACTATAAAAAATGCCAAATTGAATTTCTTTCTAGAGCATATATTTCCATAGAAGAATTGAGGTGGTTGCCAGAATAAGACTAATGAATAAGACTAATTCAAATAGAAAACGAGAATCAAGGCAACTGAGAACAGGTGGCTAAGCTAAACATTGAGGCTGATTTAGTTGCTGTGATTGAACTTCAGCTCTGCAGCTGGAGGAAACAGGGAACGTACTTGTTTTTGTTTGTTTTTGTTTTTGTTTTTTTTAGATGGAATTTTGCTCTTTCGCCCAGGCTGGAGGGCAGTGGCGCAATCTCAGCTCACTGGAACATCTGCCTTCCAGTTTCAAGCGATTCTCTTGCCTCAGCCTCCCAAGTAGCGGGGATGACAGGCGCCTGCCACTACACCCGGCTAATTTTTGTGTTTTTAGTAGAGACAGGGTTTCATCATGTTGGCCAGGCTGGTCTTGAAGTCTTGACTTCGTGATCAGGCCTCCCAAAGTGCTGGGATTACAGGGTAATGCACTGTGCCTGGCCTACTTGTTTTTTAATAAAAGGAGGAAGCAAAGTTCCTCAGGAGAAGCTACATTTTCCTGACTCTAAATTCAATATATTTCTCAGATGAGGTCTTATAGTCATTCATTTAGTTATTGACCCATTCATTCAACAAATATGTAAAAATGCCTACAAGGTGCTAAGCATCGGGAATACAAAGAACTTGGAGGATTAGAGAGTGTGGCTAGGGAGAGGTCCACAAGGCAGGAACCAAGGGGTGAAGGCAATCAACTGCAATACTAAGGGCATTTGTCACCAGTCATAAAGATAAAGGTGCACTGTTTAAAAAATAAAAAAGAACATGTCAGCTGGTTTACTTTTTAGTATATTCATAAAAGATCGAGTCTTTCCATTTCCACATTTCTCTTAGGTTACTTATCACAAGTTTGTAAAGTAGAAGTATTTACTCCAAAAGACGAGTATTTATCAACCCCATAAAGTTTTAAGAAAATAGAACCTGAAAATGCATTTATGTAAATACACAGAACATGTGATTATATGCAATAGATATATCTCCCAAGATCTGCAAATCATTAAGGTTTGATAATCTAATCTACTTTAAAGGATCAAATACATTGAAAAGAGTAATCTGGCTGGGTGTGGTGGCTCACGCCTGTAATCCCAGCACTTTGGGAGGTTGAGGTGGGCAAATTGCTTGAGCTGAGGAGTTTGAGACCAGCCTGGGCACCATGGCAAAACCCCATCTCTTCAAAAATTAGACAGGTGTGGTAGCTTGTGCCTGTGGTCCCATTTACTTGAGAGACAGAGGTGGCAGGACAGCTCAAGCCTGGGAGGTTGAGACTGTGGTGAGCCATGATCATGCCACTACACTCCAGCCTGGGTGGCAGTGAGACCCTGTCTATAAATAAATGAATAAATAAAAAGGTAATCTAATGAGACATTCTTACAGCCTTATAATGGTGACATGATTCTCAAAAGGAGCAATTTCCTGCCTACTGTAGGTATCTCAGCACTGGTTCATGTGCCCCCATTCTGGTGTGAATTGTAGATATATTATAAATACTTGTGCACCCACCTTGTGTGAATTGTAGATCGAAATACTCATGCACCCTCCTCCTGGGGTGAAGAGAAGGAACATTCTCCTCTTCAATGGCCTTTGTGAAATTCCGAGTGTCTGAAACCACTCCTCCCCTTCCGTGATGACTGGAATGACAGGTAGAGAGAGATGGAAAGGATAAAGAGAGAGAGGGAAGAAGTGGAAAGTGGGTGATCCCATGTGGAGACTGGTCCCATGCCTCTCTCCTTCACTCCCTTCTGCAGCCTTAGGCTCTTATCTAGAAGTGTACCTGAGAGAAAGTGTAGCCAGCCTCAAATCCCCATTTACAAGCAGTGCCTTACTTTGGATCTGGGTTGATATCCCACAGACATCCAAGTTTTATATTGTTTCTTCAGAGCAAACATAAATATTTCATCAGAGCAACAAGTTAGGAGTATTTGATGGAGAAGTGCTCAGAGTTCATGTAAGATGAAAGATGAGGCTGGGCGTGGTGGCTCACACCTGTCATCCCAGCACTTTGGGAGGCCGAGGCGGGCGGATCACTTGAGGTCAAAAGTTCGAGACCAGCCTGGCCAACATGGTGAAACCTCGTCTCTACTAAAAATACAAAAATTAGCTGGGTTAGTGGCACGCACTTTTAATCCCAGCTACTCGGCTGAGGCAGGAGAATCACTTGAACCCAGGAGGCAGAGGTTGCAAACAGTAGAGATCGTGCCACTGCACTCTAGACTAGGTGACAGAGCCAGACTCTGTCTCAGAGAAAAAAAAAAAAAAAAAAAGTCAGATGAGGACTACTTTACAGGGAACAGATCCTCTCTGATGTGTTCCAAGACACCAGCTGACAACATCAAAGGCACCAGAGCTTTACAAAGAGTGTAACTGCTTCAGTAGCTCCAATAGTTACTCATGTCTGCAGGAGAGCAGGTGAGAATTGAGTATTGAGGAAGTTTTTGTGTTCATTTTTTGGGATATGTCTCATTTAAATTTCAAGAGTTTCAATTGCAGAGTGAAGGTGATGTAATTGATTTTATTATAGTTACTTTTATTAACGTAATTTTAGTCATGGACAGCAGAATGGTAAGAACTAGTTCCGTGCCTTAGGCTGAACTTTTCTCAACTTGTAGACTTGTCTGAAAGCAGCAACTGGGGATGCTATGGAAACATCCAAACCCTGGACACCCCTGGAGCGTCTTGTGGGATTGGAAGACATCACGGCCTCAACTACTGTGGTAGTTATGAGCTCCTGCCCTCTCAACCTGTCCCCCTGGCTCTCACTGTTCCCCATGCCTCACGCTACTGATTGTTGGAAAGAGTTCCGGGTTCCGGGTATGGGGTCCCAAAGCTCTGCTTCTTGAACAAGTCACTTAGCTGCCTCCTGCATCCACGGAACGGGGGCTAGCAGTACAGTATTTACAGTGTTGTTGTGAGCTCTGACCGACACAATGTGGATAAGGGTGCTTTTTATTTTTTGTTTTTATTTTTATTTTTTGAGATGAAGTTTCTGTCTTGTTGCCCAGGTTGGAGTGCAATGGTGTGATCGCGGGTCACTGCAGCCTCCACCTCCCAGGTTCAAGCAATTCTCCTCCCTCAGCCTCCCGAGTAGCTGGGTTACAGGCATGTGCCACCACGCCTGGCTAATTTTGTATTTTTAGTAGAGATGGGATTTCACCATGTTGGTCAGGCTGGTCTCAAACTCCTGACCTCAGGTGATCCTCCCTCTTTGGCCTCCCAAAGTGCTGGGATTACAGGTGTGAGCCACTGTGCCCGGTCGAGAGTTCTTTTTAAACCATAAAAGCACCTAGAAGGTAAGGCTAGCCAAGTAGATTAATATTGGCTTTCCTTTTGCCCAGCATTCTTATTATTTCAGAAAGGTTTAAACTCACATGATTTCTTGGTGTCGTTTAGGAGTGGAAAACTGTGCAATTGTGAACAAACTTGTTGAGGAACACTATCTAAGGACTTATTGAAGGGTTTGGCAGAATTTCTCCTTCGTGTCATGTTGCAGCTGATAGGCAGGCACATTTTATTTTATTGGGGTGCTTAGAATGGGATCAATGGTTCCTATCGCCATGGAATTGTCCTGGGCGGGCCAGAGTAGCCCCTGAGAGCCCAGCCGAAGAGCACTGACAGCCATAGGGGACCCTGGCCCAGGAGATGCTGACTCAAGTTCACGGGAGGACAGTCCTAACCTCAGGTCAGGGAGCGGCCACTACGAAAGAGTTAAGACCACAATCTGGGATTCTCAGTCCTCGACCACTACCCAGATCCTTGGACTGTTCTTTCTCTCTTCCCTTGAGCTCCCGTTGCAGCATAAGTCACACCAAGCTGCATCCTTCCTTTTGTGTTTGGTTTAGGAGTTCGTGCTTCTGAAAGGCTGGCTGAAATAGACATGCCATACCTCCTGAAATATCAACCCACGATGCAAACCATCGGCCAAAAGTACTGCGTGGATCCTGCCGTGATCGCTGGTATCTTGTCCAGGAAGTCTCCTGGTGACAAAATTCTGGTCAACGTGGGTGATAGGACTAGCATGGTGCAGGTAACTCTCCATCTGTTGACACGTGTGGCCATTCTGCTATGTGGCACCACTGCTTTGTTTTTTGGATGATGGCAAAGCTTCGTAGAACACAGCACAAATGAAGCTCTTTAGAGCTGTGACAGTCAAAGTTCTGCCTGAGAGATACGAGCAGCAATATTTCTGCTTCATGTTGAGCCGCAATTTCTGTTCACAGTAAATAATGCCATGTTTCCAGAATATCATCCGGGTCACCCTATTCTGGATTTCTGGACCTCAGTGGTCCAAGAGAAAGATCATGGATTAAATTTCTCCTCAGTGACTTTGTAGCCATGTGACCTTGAATAAACCATTTAATCTCACTGGGCCCTAGTTTCTCTACCTATAAAATGCCATTCTTACAGCATGATTATGAAGATTCCATGAAATAATGCAAAAAAAGTACCTGATATCCGTTGGATTCTCAAAAAATGTTAAATTTCTTTTCCTTTATCTTTTTTCTATACAATTCTTAGTTCTGAAGATTGAGTTTTAGTTTCGCATGAGTTCTGCCTGGTATCACTTGTCAGATAGAGACTTCTGGGGAACTGGTCACTAATCCACTGTGGAATTAACTCTGCACCAGGGAATCAGTGATGGCAGGGGTGAGAATGAGGCTCGATTTTTTTCCATTGATCCCATACTGCTTTTGTGGTGGTTGTTGTTGAGGAACCTGTGAGTATTGCAGTCATTTTTTAAGATTTTGGGAAAATGTATTTCTCGATGATCTCTTCAAATTTGCTTCCCTTGACTTTTTTGTATGACACTTTTCAAGTACTTTCAAATACTTTATTTTACTTGGATTTGGAGACCCATCCAATAATCTGATAAGATGAGGTGAGGGGCACGCAATCCATCCTTGACAAGTGAGGAGATAGAATCACAAGGAAGGAGTCTCTGCTGCAGAGTCACATGGCAGCTGCAAGAGGCAGAACTGGGACCAAGGACAGTATTTTGTGATGTTAGGGCTGGGATCATTTCTGCTGTGCTGTTCTGTCTCCTTTGTAAAATCTGGTTTTTGAGGAAAGGATGAGTCCATCTCCTTTGAAGATGAAATAGGAATTCCCTAGATTTGGGCCAGACACGGTGGCTCATGCCTATAATCCCAGCACTTTGGGAGGTCGAGGAAGGTGGATTACGTGAGGTCAGGAGTTCGAGACCAGCCCAGCCAACATGGTGAAACCCCATCTCTACTAAAATTCAAAAATTAGCTGGGCATGGTGGTGCATGCCTATAATTCCAGCTACTTGGGAGGCTGAGGTGGGAGGATTGCTTGAACCTGGGAGGTGGAGGTTGCAGTGAGCTGAGATCGCGCCACTGCCCTCCAGCCTGGGCGACAGAGGGGAACTCCATCTCAAAAAAACAAACAAAAACAAAAAAGAGAATTCTCTAGATTTGGACATTTCTCCCAAATATGATGAAACCTACATGGAAGTGGTAATCAAAGGTATATAAGAAGGGTTAGAAGTCCCTTTAGACATCAGACCATCTGGAAAAAGAATGACAAGTTCAGACAGAAAAAATCCTTTCTGGCCTGTTTGGAGGGTTTCCACTGGCAGGTTGAAGAAGGGCATCCCACTGCTACCTACACTAACTCAGTCATTAACTGAGTTACACCCTTATGCTGAAGCAGCAGTGAAATGTCTGCTCGTCCCTTCCTTAGCCCAAACCTTGAAACTTTATTACCTTTTTTCTTTGGCAAGAACACTTAACGTGAGATCTATCATCTTAACAGATTTTTTTTTTTTTTTTTAAAGACAGGGTCTGGCTCTGTCACCCAGCCTGGAGTATAGTGGCACGATCTTAGCTCACTGCAACCTCTGCCTCCTGGGCTCACGTGATCCTCCTCAGCCTCCTGAGTAGCTGGGACTGCAAGCATGCGCCACCAAGCCTGGCTAATTTTTGTATTTTTTGTGGAGATGGGGTTTCATCATGTTGCCCAGGCTGGTCTCGAACTCCTGGACTCAAGTGGTCTGCCTGCCTCTGCCTCCCAAAGTGCTGGGATTACAGGAATGAGTCACTTTGCCTGGCCACAGATTTTGTTGTTGTTATTGTTAAGTCTAGTTTACTGACTCTGGAAGCTTATTGTGCATATGAACACCTGGAGCTCTTGCTTACATGAGAATTCTGATTCAGTAGGTCTGAAATGGGGCCCAAAGTTCTGCAATTCTAATAAATAAGTTCTCAGTTGTTGCTGATGTTGCTGGTCCCTGGACCACATTTTAAGTAAAACCTGGGGTATAGGTTTGGTCAATATGATGGGTGCTGCAAGCAGGGGTGGGGAGCCAAGGAATCAGAGAGTCCTTGCCTTATTTAGGGTGAGACATAGTTTCAGTTACAAAATAGGCTGGGCATAGTGGCTCATATCTTTAAAATCCCAGCACTTTGGGAGGCTGAGGTGGATGGATCATTTGAGGTCAGGAGTTTGAAACCAGCCCGGCCAACAAGGTGAAATCCTGTCTTTACTAAAGATACAAAAATTAGCCAGGCAGTAGTGGCGGGGTGCCTGTAATTCCAGCTACTCAGGAGGCTGAGGCAGGAGAATCGCTTGAGCCTGGGAGGCGGAGGTTGCGGTGAGCTGAAATCACGCCACCGCATTCCAGTCTGGGTGAGAGACTGAGACCCTGTCTCTATTATTTGAATAATAATAATAATAATTAAGACAGGAGTCAAAAGGAATGTAGAAAAAGAGGGACACATAGAAATAACAAATTAAGATGATAGTAGCAACTACAAGATCTTAATAATTGCAATAAATATAAATAGAGGAAACCTACTGGTTTAAAGACACAGATGTATGAATGAGATTAAAAGCCCAAATTCAGATTTACATGGTTTATGTAAGAAACCCTTAAAGCATTTGAATATGCAAAAGTTTGAAATAAGAGTGTAGTAAAAAGAAGACCTACCAGGAATACAATAATCAAAATAATGTTGAGAACTATGATACATTAAATAAAATATACTTTAGAAGAAAAAATATTTGGGATGGAGGGAATCATGACATAACAAAAAGATTGAATTTGTTAAGGAAAGTAAAGCAATTTAAAACAAATAGACGCCAGTAAAATAACCTCAAAATATATGCAGCATAAATTATTATTACTATAATAATAAACACGCTATCATAGTAGGAAATTTTAACACATCTCTCTTGATTATTTACAGGTTATACAATAAACAAACCGGCAAAGATATAGAAGAAAAATAAGTAAAACAATTAACAGATGTAACAAGAACACAATTACCAGGCTTGACTGTTAAATGGGGGAGGGAGGGAGAGCTGGAAGGAAAAAGAGAGAGAGAAGGAGGGGGATATAATTATTTATGTATCCATTAGGATATATACAATTGTCTTACGCACATGAGAAACATTTTACAAAAGTTGATCATATATCATCTATTAAAGAAACCCTCAAAAATTTCAGATCTCACAATAATACAATTATGCTAGAAGATAATTTTAAAAATTAAAATTATCTCTGATCATATGGAAATTTAAACATGCACACACACACATACACAACACTAAGTAACTCTTTAGGTTAAAGAAACAAATCATAGTGAAACTTTAACTAAAACAGGATGATAGAAAAATATTAGATATTAGAAGCTATGAGATATGGTAAAAATGCTTTAAGGGAGATTTACAGTCACAAACCTAGTTTTAAAAAAAAAGAAAGCCTTTTTTTCTAACTTTTAAGTTCAGGGGTTTATGTGCAGGTTTGTTACGTAGGTAAACGTGTGTCGTGGGGGTTCGTTGTACAGATTATTTCATCACCCAGGTATTAAGCCTACTACCCATTAGTTATTTTTCCTGATTCTCTCCCTCCTCCCGCCCTCCACCATCCAATAGGCCCCAGTGTGTGTTGTTCCCATCTGTGTGTCCATGTGTTCTCATCATCTTGCTCCCACTTATAAGTGAGAACATGTGGCATTTGGTTTTCTGTTCATGTATTAGTTTGCTAAGGATAATGCTGTCTACAGATGTGTAAGTGTACAATACAGTGTTGCTAATTATAGGCACAATGTCATACATCAGATCTCTAGGTCTTACTTGTCTTGCATAACTAAAATTTTATGTCCATTAACTAGCAACTCCCGGTTTCCCTCTCCCCATCAGCCCCTGGCAACCATCATTCTATTCTTTGCTTCTACGAACTTAACTATTTTAGATACCTCATATAAGTGAAATCATGCAGTATTTGTTCTGTGACTGGCTTATTTCACTTACATAGTGTCCTCAGGGTTCATCTATGTTGTCACATAATGCAGAATTTCCTTCTTTTTAAGGTTGAATAATATTCCATGATATGTGTATACCACATTTTCTTTATTCATTCATCTGTCAGGTACATTTACATTGTTTCTACCTCTTGGCTTTTGGGAATAGCTTTGCGATGAATGTGGGAGCTCAGATATCTCTTTGAGATCCTGATTCCAATTCTTTTGGATGAATACCCAGAAAGGGGATTACTAAATCATATGGTATTAATTTTTACTTTTTTATTTTTATTTTTTGAGACAGAGTCTCACTCTTGTTGCCCAGGTTGGAATACAATGGCACGATCTCAGCTCACTGCAGCCTCCACCTACTGGGTTCAAGCAATGCTCCTGTCTCAGCCTCCCCAGTAGCTGGGATTACAGGCCCCCACCACCACAGTTGGCTAATTTTTGTATTTTAAGTAGAGATGGGGTTTCACCATTTTGGCCAGGCAGGTCTCAAACTCCTGCCTGGTGATCCACCCGCCTTGGCCTCCCAAAGTTCTGGGATTACAGGTGTGAGCCACTGCACCCAGCCCGTATGGTAGTTCTAATTTTAATTTTTTGAGAAACCACAGTATAGTTTTCCACGGTAGCTGCACCATTTCGCATTGCCATCAACAATGTACAATGATTCCAGTTTCTCTACATCCTCACCAACCCTCGTTGTCTTAGTCTGTTTTCTGTTGCTTATTACAGAATAAGCAACATAAAATAACATGGATACCTCAATATGGGTAATTTATGAAAAGTAAAATTTATGTCTTACAGTTCTGGAGGCTGGGGACCCCAAGGTCAAGGGGACACATCTGGTAGAGCCTTCTTGCTGGTGGGGACCCTTTGCAGAGTTCAAGGTGGCTCAGGGCCTCCCATGGTGAGTGGCTGAGTGTGCTGGCTTAGTCTCTCTTCCTCTTCTTAAAAAGCCACCAGCCCCACTCCTGTGAGAACCATGAACCCCCTAACCCATTAATCTGTGGGGAAAAGAAAGATCAGACTGCTACTGTGTCTGTATAGAAAGAAGTAGACGTAAGAGACTCCATTTTGTTCTGTATTTGAGATGCTGTTAATCTATGACCGACCCAACCTTGTCCTTGCAAGAGACACGTGCTGTGGTGACTCAAGGTTTAACGGATTTTGGGCTGTGCAGGGTGTGCTTTGTTAAACAAGTGCCTGAAGGCAGCTTGCTGGTTAAAAGTCATCACCATTTTCTTAATCTCAAGTACCCAGGGACACGTACACTGCCAAAGGTCGCAGGGACCTCTGCCTGGGAAAGCTAGGTATCGTCCAAGGTTTCTCCCCATGTGATAGTCTGAAATGTGGTCTCGTGGGAAGGGAAAGACCTGATCCTCCCCCAGCCTGACACCCGTGAAGGGTCTGTGCTGAGGAGGACTAGTATAAGAGGAAAGAAGGTCTCTTGGCAGTTGAAATAGAGAAAAGCATCTGTTTCCTCCCCATCCCTGGGCAATGGAACATCTCGGTGTAAAACCCGATTGTATGTTCTGTTTACTGAGAAAGGAGAAAACCGCCTTAGGGCAAAAGGTGGGACTTGCTAGTGGCAATGCTGCTCTTTATGCACTAAAAAGGTTTATGGAGATGTTTACGTATGCATATCAAGGCACAGCACTTTTCCTTAAACTTATGTCACAGAGATCTTTATTCATATGTCTTACTGCTGACCTTCTCCCTACGATGATCCTATTATCCTGCCACCTCCCTTTTTCTAAGACGGTAAGGATAATGATCAATAAATACTGAGGGAACTCAGAGACCGGTGCCCGTGTGGGTCCTCTGTATGCTGAGCGCTGGTCCCCTGGGCCCACCTTTTCTTTCTGTGTACTTTGTCTCTGTGTCTCGTTTCTTTTCTCAAGTCTCTTGTTCCACCCAACGAGAAACGCCCACAGGTGTGGAGGGGCAGGCCACCCCTTCATTAATCTATGAATAGATTAATCTAATCACCTCTTTTTTTTTTTTTTTGGAGACGGAGTCTCGCTCTGTCACCCAGGCTGGAGTGCAGTGGCCGGATCTCAGCTCACTGCAAGCTCTGCCTCCCGGGTTTACGCCATTCTCCTGCCTCAGCCTCCCGAGTAGCTGGGACTACAGGCGCCCGCCACCTCGCCCGGCTAGTTTTTTTGTATTTTTTAGTAGAGACGGGGTTTCACTGTGTTAGCCAGGATGGTCTCGATCTCCTGACCTCGTGATCCACCCGTCTTGGCCTCCCAAAGTGCTAGGATTACAGGCTTGAGCCACCGTGCCCAGCCAGTCTAATCACCTCTTAAAGGCCCCACCTCTCAATACTGCCACATCGGTGATTAAGTTTCAACATGAGTTTCACAGGGGACAAACATTCAAATTATAGCACCGGTCTTTTGCATTTTTGCATGACAGTAGCTATTCTAACCGGTATAAATAGCTTTACTGTTCGATCTCCAAGTGCTGTTGGAGGGCCAGGTCAAGTTCTTGACTTGGCCGCACAAAAGAATTGGGGCACAAGTCCGAAGTAAAAGTAGGCGAAGAAGTGTATTGCAAAGCAAAAGTGCACTCTGGTAGCTGGGTGGAGAATGAGACAGCCGCATGTGACATGGGGAAATCCCTTCAAGGAAAGCTTATATGATTTTTTTTTTTTTTTTTTTTGAGGGGGGGGTTCCTCTTTTGGCCCCGCGGGGGGGTAGTGGGGGGGGGTCTCCTCCCTGCAAGCTCCGCCTCCCGGGTTTAGGCCATTCTCCTGCCTCAGCCTCCGGAGTAGCTGGGACTACAGGCGCCCGCCACCTCGCCCGGCTAGTTTTTTTTTGTTTTTGTTTTTGTTTTTTGTTTTTTGTTTTTTTTTTTGAGACAGAGTCTCGCTCTGTCGCCCAGGCTGGAGTGCAGTGGCCGGATCTCAGCTCACTGCAAGCTCCACCTCCCGGGTTCACGCCATTCTCCTGCCTCAGCCTCCCGAGTAGCTGGGACTACAGGCGCCTGCCACCTCGCCCGGCTAGTTTTTTTTTTTTGTATTTTTTAGTAGAGACGGGGTTTCACCGTGTTAGCCAGGATGGTCTCGATCTCCTGACCTCGTGATCCACCCGTCTCGGCCTCCCAAAGTGCTGGGATTACAGGCTTGAGCCACCGCGCCCGGCCGAAAGCTTATATGATTATTCGTATGAGAGAGGGGATGGCTGTTGCTGTTATGCATGTTTCGTGGTCTCCTGCATGCACACGTGCTATTGCTTTGCATGCTAGCACGTATATCGCGTGTCTCCGCATTTGAATTCTCCACCTAGGGGTGTGCTTTTTTTTCACTCTTATAATGAGCATAGGTCAACCCAAGGATACTCATCATGGGTTTCTGTGCTTGCATGGAGCTGGGGATTTTCCCTTCTGTTCTTTGTCCTGCTTACCGCAGATTTATTTTTATTTTTATTTATTTATTTTTAGACAGGGTCTCACTCTGTCACCCAGGCTATGCAGTGGAGCAATCATGGCTTACTGCAACCTCTGCCTCCCAGGCTCAATCAGTCCATCCTGTTAGGCTCAGGTGATCCTCCCACCTCAGCCTCCCAAGTAGCTGGGACTACAGGCGCACACCATGACGCCCGGCTAAGTTTCGTATTTTTTGTAGAGACGAGGTTCTCCCATGTTGCTGAGGCTCGTCTCGAACTCCTGAGCTTAAGTGGTCCACTTGCCTCGGCCTCCCAAAGTGCTGGGATTACAGGCATGAGCCACCGTGCCTGGCACTGTAGGATATTCTGACCATGAGTCCCGAATGTAGTTTGTGCACTGTCAGTGGTTTGTTCTCTCCATCTATCTGGTAAATTTGTTCCCCATGAGGGAGGCTATGACCACCGTATGTAACCTACCTCACAGGGAGACTGAAGGTGGCATTGGTTCCATCAAAGGTGAAAGGAGAATAAGAGAAAGGAAATGAACAAGCGCCACTGAGCCCAAGAAGCCAGATCACCCTCCCACCCAGCTTACGTGGCTTCTCCTCTGCCTCCCTCCTTCCAGGGACCTGGCTCTCATGCTCCCGCATACTGGATTAGTGAGTCTCAGGTTTCCCAGATGACTGAAGCTCTGACTACTAGAATCAAAGAAATCCAGAGGAGGTTTCCAACCTGGACCCCTGACCAGTACCTGAGAGGTACGTGTAACGCTGTCAGTCAGTTGTCTCAAGCACAGAATTAATAGGGACAAATGTATTACAGTGCACCAGATTCCCCAGCTGCCTCCTGATAGGCAGTTAGTAAAGAGACTCAGAGTTAACTGCTGAGCTGAGTACCCTAGGTCAGTATTAACCTATCATCTCGTGCATTTCAGGTGGACTCTGCGCCTACAGTGGGGGTGCTGGCTATGTCCAAAGCAGCCAGGACCTGAGCTGTGACTTCTGCAATGATGTCCTTGCACGAGCCAAGTACCTCAAGAGACACGGCTTCTAACACCTCAGAGGAAACCCAAGACCGTGATCACATATGCAGCCTCAAATGTTACCCGGATAAAACCAGCCAAGGCCGCCTGTAACTGGGAATCTGAGTTTAACCTAAAAGTCGTTAAAATAACATGAATCACATTAAAGGAAGGATTTTGACCTGCATTTACGATATGTAGTGTCTGTCTGTGTGGATCAAGGGCCGTGTTTCTTTAAAGGCATTCTCGTGGACATTAGCCGTGCTGTGGGTTTCTGTGAAGTGAATTTTATTTTTCACTGACTAGCGTTGCCAGATTTAGCAAACAAAAATATAGGAAGCCCAGGTTAAATCTGAATTCCGGATAAATGACAAGTAATTGTTTAGTATAAGTCCCACGCAATATTTGGAACACATTTATACTAACAAATTACTAACTGTTTATTTAAAATTCAAAATTATCTGGGCTTCCTGTATTTTATCTGGCAATCCTATCATTAACTTCTTTGATAAAAGTCAGTGTTTCAAATTTTAATTGAAAAATTTTGCCAGGCGCGGTGGCTTATGCCTGTAATCCCAGCACTTTGGAAGGCTGAGGCGGACGGATCACGAGGTCAGGAGATCGAGACCATCCTGGCTAACATGGTGAAACCCCGTCTCGACTAAAAATACAAAAAATTAGCCAGGCATGGTGGTGGGCACCTGTAGTCCCAGCTACTCAGGAGGCTGAGGCAGGAGAATAGCGTGAAACCGGGAGGCAGAGGTTGCGGTGAGCTGAGATTGGGCCACTGCACCCCAGCCTGGGCGACAGAGCGAGACTCCATCTCAAAAAAAAAAAAAAGAAAAAGAAAATTTTTGATGAGAAAAAGGATAAGATGGCAGCCAGCCCCATCTACTGCATGAAATGGCTTCAGGAAAGTCACTTGCTAACTTTCTGGCATCATCTTAACCCTAGAATTGTCTCTCTGTCATGAAAGCTACTGTCTCCTTTCCTTTCCTGGACAACTGAACCTTTTCCTACACCCACACTCCCTAATTTTTCTGCCCAAATTATCTCTAACTCAGCTAAACTATTCCCTTGTTTGGGGGCACTTAAGTCACCAAGAGAGCCGGGCCATGGGAGGTAATTCATCAGCCAGAGCTGCCCGCAAGCACATTGGCTGTGCACTGCACTAGTAAATTACTGAATTTGAAGATTTATATTCTTCAAAAGTTATTCATGTCCCATTCTATCATCTGTACAAATCAGCACTTTACAGACTGATAAAGATGATATAGCAACTAACGAATCCTACTGAATCCTCTATCTGCAGGTACTGCATTAAGAACTATAAAACCAGGATGCAAAGACATTGTCCTTGTCCACAAAGGCTCCTGTATTAGTCCATTATCACACTGCTATAAAGAACTGCCTGAGACTTGGTAATTTGTAAAGGAAGAGGTTTAATTGTCTCACAGTTCCTCACGGCTGGGGAGGCCTCAGGAAACTTACAATCGTGACAGACAGGGAAGCAAACACATCCTCTTCATATGATGGCAGGAAGGAGAAGAGTCAAGCAAAGAGGGAAAAGCCCCTTATGAAACCACCAGATCTTGTGAGAACTCACTCACTATCATGAGAACAGCAGCACGGAGGTAATGGGAATGTGGGGATTATGGGAACTACAATTCAAGATGAGACTCGGGCAGGGACACAGCCAAGCCATATCAGCTCCTTTTCTAATTCAGATACAGATAATTAGCCAAGAACACAATAAGCTAATTTTGCTAAAGAAGAAATAAAAAAAAATCAACCGTGTGTCAGTAGGTGAATTTTGGAGAACTGAGGCCCAAATTCACGCAAGCAAGAGACAAGGCCATTTATTAGGTGTTCCTCTCACACCAGCCCTGACAGGTTGTATCGTTTTTATTCCCTTGAACAGACAAGAGAAGTGGCAACCAGAGTTGTTGATGGTATAGTCGGCCCTCCATAGCCACGGTTTCGGCATCCGTGGATTCAATGTGAATGGAAAATATTCGGGAGAAAAATTGCATCTTGGGAGGCTGAGGCAGGCAGATAACTAGAGCCCAGGAGTTTGAAGCTGCAGTGAGCTATGCACCACAGCACTCTAGCCTAGGCAACACAGTGAAACCTCGTCTTAAGAAAAAAAAAAAAATTTTATCTGTACTGTAAACATACAGACTTTTTTTTCTTGTCATTATTCCCTAAATGGTACAACTATTAACATATCATTTACATTGTATTCGGTATTAT
Source organism: Theropithecus gelada (assembly GCF_003255815.1). Lineage (NCBI taxonomy): Eukaryota > Metazoa > Chordata > Mammalia > Primates > Cercopithecidae > Theropithecus > Theropithecus gelada. Next base: position 17,624,304 of record NC_037681.1, read on the forward strand.
AAGTCATCCAGAGATGATTTAAAGTATACATGAAGTTGTGCATAGGTTATATGCAAACCCTCCATTATCTTGTATCAGGGACTTGAGCATCCATGGATTTGGGTGGCTCCTGGCCCCAGTCCCTCAGGATACTGAGGGATGATTGTAATTCATCAACAGAAACTGGCCCTAGGTCACAAAACCGGTAAGGGACAGGACCATAATCCAAACCCAGACATCTTCAATGTTAAAGCCCATCTTTTTATTTTAAGTTTTAATTTTTTCCTAAGTGGCACATGTACATAATTAGATGGTTGGCACACACATGCACATGTGTGCATATGTCATGGGGTGTTCAGTTGACCAGCTGGCCTGGTTTGCCTGGAACTAGTGGATTTTCTGGGACATGCAGTTTTTAGTGCTACAACTGGTAAAATTAAACTTGAAAAGTCCCAGGCAAATTGGTCTTTTTGACCAATTTGATGAGTTGGTCACTCTAGCTTGGCCTTCCTTTTCCAGGAGGTATTTGAAAATATGTGAGGTCAGTTTTCTTCCCTCCCTCCCTTCTCATTCTCTTTCTTTTGGTATTGTTACAAAGTCTGGGGTAGGCGGTTGGGGTTAGACATTACTGGTATTTTGGGAAGTGGGTGGGCAAAGACTGCTAAATATTTTGCAGTTTGCGCTGGGCGGGATGGTCCCACCCAGGGAAAGCATATAAAAAAAATTTTTTTTTACATCTTCCTGATTTAGCCTTTTGTCAGCTTTACAACCCATGTTGTTTTTTTCAGAAATCTGACAGCCATCTCTTTGAAATGTAAACACCTAGGAAAATAATGTCTCTATGTCCCATTCACTGTGGAAGTTTAACCTCTGAGCACCTTTCTGTCTCCATCTTAATCTGCTTGTCACAGAGATAAGACAAATTTATTATTCCTTTTTTTTTTCAAGACAGGGTCTTGCTCTGTCACCCAGGCTGGAGTGCAGTGGCACAATCACAGCTCACTGCAGCCTCGAGCTCCTGGGCTCAAGTGATCCTCCCGTCTCAGTCTCCTGAGTAGCTGGGACCACAAGTATGTGCCACCACGCCTTGGTAACTTAAAATTTTTTTTTAGATATGAGGTCTCACCATGTTGCCATGCCATTATTATTCCTTTTGATAAAAGTGAATTTAGACTAAACTATGAAAGAATGTACAGCAAATGGCTCTGTTAAGTCTTCTCATAGGAGGACAGGTTACTGTTAATAGAGAACATATGTATGTAATGGCTAAAAATAGAGCAGTGGAAAAGGATTGTAACTCCTCACCTCTTTTGAGAATGAAAAAAGGAGTGTAACTTCTTGGCTGCCTAAGTAGGGTGGAATTTCTTTCTGCATGTAAAATCTCTTTGCAGATGATCAAGCTTTGTCCATGGTATGCTGGTTTATGCTTATTCAATAATAAAACTGCTTTCTTTCGTTTTGATGTTTTGTAGAGATTTTAAATTTCCCAACAATACAAAAAGAAAAGAATATTTGGTTAAAGATCACTAAACTCTGGGCTGACAGCTGGGTGTGTAGGGGACTGGTGTCTCAGTGTAAGTCTTAATCACATTAAAGTTATTATTTGTTTGTTTTCAAGTACAAGATTTTTCTATTAGGATGCCAGAGATTTCTTCCTACAAACTGTGAATTACATCACAAAAAATAGTTTGGTCTCAGATCAGATATTATGCAAACACTGTTTACAGCTGAGTTGTATAATCATCCGAGATTACTTTACTTTCTTGAATAATAATGGAGTTAATAATTATCCATTGCTTGCTGCCTTAGTTCTGTCTGTACTTATCAGTAGTTCAACTCTAAATTTCCTCTTAATTGGTAATTCATGTCAGAGAGTCCATCAATTATTTTTCATGAAGAACTCTTTCCTGGAAACTTCTGACCTGCTCCTGTCTCAGGTAAGTCAGAAAGCTCTACAAATATCCTGGGATCCCCTGTCCCATATTCCTTTGTAGCTGTCCTGTGTTGCACCTTTCATTTTTAACATCCTTTCTCAGCTTACTCCTTTGTTTTGATGGAGCACATCCTCTAGCAGCTTTCTGAGAAAAGTGAATAGGAGATAAGTTTTTTGAGACTTTCCATGTCCAAAATATCTTTCTTTCTATTCTCACATGAATTAGTGAATTTGTCCTGGAACAGAATTCTAGTTTGGAAATAATTTCCCTTTGGAGTTTTTAAAGCATTGCTCTGTTGGTCTTTGGGCTTTTAGGGTTACTCTTGAGAAGCCTGCAATCGTTTTGGTTTTAATCCTCTCTCTATATTTCTCTTCCTTCTCTTTAGAACAGTGGTGTCCAATCTTTTGCCTTCCCTGGACACACTGGAGGAAGAATTGTGTTGGGCCACACATAAAATACCCTAATACTAATGATAGCTGATAAGCTAAAAAAAAAGAAAAAATCTCATAATGTTTTAAGAAAGTTAAAACCACTGCCGGGCACAGTGGCTCACACCTGTAATCCCAGGGCTTTGGGAGGCCGAGATGGATGGATAACCTGAGGCTGGGAGTTCAAGATCAGCCTGACCAACATGGAGAAACCCTGTCTCTACTAAAAATACTTGGGAGGCTGAGGCAGGATAATTGCTTGAACCCAGAAAGCGGAGGTTGTGGTGAGCTGAGATTGCACCATTGCACTCTAGCCTGGGCAACAAGAGCGAAACCCGATCTCCCAAAAAAAAAAAAAAGAAATTTTACTAATTTGGGTTGGGTCACATTCAAAGCTGTCTTGGACTGCATGAGGCCCGGGTTGGACATCATTGCTTTAGAAGATTGTAAAATATTTTCTTCGTTACATACATGTTTGACACTTCACACCAAAGGGCTTCTTACTTGCTTAGTGGAATTCTAACTTTACCAGAAGAGCAGCACCCTGGCCTGACTCATCCAGCCTGGGGGAAGCCTGCTTTTCAGAAACAGCTTCCGGCTTTCATCCAACATTGGCACTCAGACCTGCAGCTGTGGTTTCATTTTCCTGTGGAAGATGGGTGAAGCATCTGTCCATCCTGAAGGGTGACCCTGCATGCTCCCCAGATGAAAGACTGCCTCTACCCTTGTTTTTCCATTTCGCTCATTGACACACGACTCTTCTGTTGATAAATTCATTTGCTTCAAACCACAGACATCTCTGGAATTATGCAATCTAATCCTTAGGAAAACACAGTATTTATGTGGTCTTGGAGAGTCTGCAGCTGCCTTATTTGATAAAGTTGCATTGGGATGTGTTATTTGAAACATCTCAGGAGAGAAGACTGTTCGTAACTGTCCTTAGAGCCTGATGTAACAACACTGATTACAGCCTGGCAGGCGTTGTCCTTTCTAAGCTAAGAGAAAACACAACACAGAAAACATCCAAGCATTTAAAAAAGATCTTTGTGACTCTGTTTTCTTCTTGACTTCTGAGGGAAACAGTTTACAGTTCATAATTTTTTTGTTCATTCCTAAGCACCACTGGAAAGCTCCCCTCAGTGTTTTTTTCCTGTGGGTGACGTGCTGCCCTGATGTCTTCAGCCAAGAATCTATTGGGAACAGGCCCTCAAATCTGGCCATAAACAGGCCCCAAAACTGGCCATAAGCAAAATCTCTGCAGCACTGTGACATGCTCGTGATGGCTATGACGCCCACGTTGAAGGTTGTGGGTTTACCGGAATGAGGGCAAGGAACACCTGGCCCACCCAGGGCGGAAAACCGCTTAAGGCGTTCCTGAACCACAAACAATAGCATGAGCGATCTCTGCCTTAAGGACATGTTCCTGCTGCAGATAACTAGCCAGAGCCCATCCCTTTGTTTCCCGTTTTAGTTAATCTATAATCTATAGAAACAATGCTTATCTCTGGCTTGCTCTCAATAAATATGTGGGTAAAACTCTGTCTGTGGCTCTCAGCTCCGAAGGCTGTCAGCCCCCTGATTTCCCACTCTGCACTCTCTATTTCTGTGTGAGTGTCTTTAATTCCTGTAGCACCAGTGGGTTAGGGTCTCCATGACCAAGCTGGTCTTGGCAAGTGGTACCCATACGTGGGGCTCGAACCCAGGTCGAAGGGTTGCCGGAGCGTTGGTTGGAGAATGTGGAACTACGCTGGAGGACACACAAAACCTCTTAAGCAATCCATGTGGTGAGTAAGAAGGGGAGCTCGGAAGTATCAGGGTAACAATGGGACAAGTATGGGCTCTGGTTTGTTCCACCTTGGAACCTTTTCACACTGATGAGGAGGAGGAAGGAGAATATAACAAAGTAACAGAAGAGGTGACAGAGCAGGTTTGTTTGCCAGTTAAAGCTAAAGCGGCAAAGGAGGGAGAGGTTTGTCCCTACCTTTCTGCATCCCTTCATTATTTTGAAGAAAAAGAGTGGCCTGACCCTCCAGATCTTTCTTTTCCAGAGGACACTGGGCAAAACGTAGTTACCCCAGTGACTGTTCGAGCAGGGCCTCAAGCTACTGCTCTCAGTTCTATTCAGGCAGGAATTCAGCAAGCTAGATGAGAGGGTGATATAGAGGCTTGGCAGTCCCCTGTTAGGATACACCCCCCAGATCAACAGGGAAATATTATAGCTACGTTTGAGCCTTTTCCTTTTAAATTACTCAAAGAATTTAAGCAAGCTGTTAATCAATATGGACCAGGTTCTCCTTTTGTAATGGGACTGTTAAAGAATATTGCTGTCTCCAGTCAAATGATTCCTACTGACTGGGATGCTCTTACTCAAGCTTATCTAACTCCTGCTCAGTTCTTACAATTTAAAACTTTGTGGGCAGATGAAGCTTCCATTCAGGCTGCTCACAACGCCCAGGCCCAACCTCAAATTAATATAACTGCAGACCAACTTTTGGGTGTCAGCGACCGGGCTGGTTTAGATACACAAGTGGTCATGCAGGATGATGCCATAGAATAGCTTGGAGGAGTGTGCATTAGAGCTTGGGAAAAAAATCACTTCAGGAGGAGAACAATACCCTTCCTTTAATGCTGTAAAACAGGGACCAAAAGAACCGTATGCAGATTTTTAAAAAATTATACTTTAAGTATAATTATAATTTATAATTTAAGTTCTAGGGTACATGTGCACAATGTGCAGGTTTGTTACATATGTATACATGTGCCGTGTTGGTTTGCTGCACCCATCAACTCATCATTTACTTTAGGTATTTCTCCTAATGCTATCCCTCCCCCATCCCCCTATCCTGTCACAGGCCCCGATGTGTGATGTACCCTGCTCTGTGTCCAAGTGTTCTCATGGTTCAGTTCTCACTTGTGAGTGTAGTGTTTGGTTTTCTGTCCTTGCAGTAGTTTGCTCAGAATGATGGTTTCCAGCTTCATCCATGTCACTACAAAGGACATGAACTCATCCTTTTTTTATGGCTGCATAGTATTCCATGGTGTATGTATGCCACATTTTCTTAATCCAGTCTATCATTGATGGACATTTGGGTTGGTTCCAAGTCTTTGCTATTGTGAATAGTGCTGCAATAAACGTACATGTGCATGTGTCTTTCTAGTAGCATGCTTTATAATCCTTTGGGTAGTTTGAAGCGGTTCCTTCAAACCTTGCAAATATTTTCCTAGTCCCATACCAGGGATACACCCTATTTCATGCATTATATGTTGACTTTGAGGGCTGTATAATTGCTCTGAAATTAGAACTTGTGCTCCCCATTGTTGTAATAAATCTCTTCCCCATAAATTTATAGGTACAGAAGTTACAGTTGGTTGACTAGTACCAGGTTGTCCATCGGGCCCTTCACAATGCAAAATATAACTACTTTGATATACTTCAGGGGCTTTACCAACTCCAACTATGGGATGACTGGGTCAAATGGTATTTCTAACTAATGGGATGGCTGGGTGAAATGGTATTTCTAGTTCTAGATCCTTGAGGAATTGCCACACTGTCTTCTACAATGGTTGAACTAGTTTACACTCCCACTAAAAGCATTCCTATTTCTCCACATCTTCTCCAGCACCTGCTGTTTCCACATGCAGATTTTATAGCTTGGTTACAGGAGTCTCTTAAAAAGGTGATTGCAGATTTGGCTGCTTAGGATATAGTGTTGTGGTTACCAGCTTTTGACAATGCCAATCCTGAGTGCCACGCTGCTCTGCGACCTATTAGAGGGAAAGCACGTTTAGTTGATTATATCAAGGCCTGTGACGGTATCAGAGGTAATCTGCATAAAGCTACTGTGTTGGCGCAAGCCATGGCAGGACTGAAAATGGGTAAAGGAAATATTCCGTTTCTTGGAGCTTGTTTTAACTGTGGGAAGCATGGTCATACTAAAAAAGATTATAGAAAAAATCAGCAAGGCAGGTTGCCAGTTGAGGGAAAAAAGAAAACTGTTGAGCCTGGAATATGTCCAAAATGCAAAAAAGGAAAACTGTCATTCTAAATTTGATAAGGATGGAAACCTGATTTTGGGAAACGCCATGAGGAGCCCATCCTGAGTCCTGTTCCAAACCGAGGCACTTCTGGCTCAGGCCATTCCCTCACCCCTGAACAATGCCTGTCCCCTGCCACAGCCAGTAGTTCCGCAGTAGATTTATGCCACACAGAAGCTGTGAGCCTTCTGCCTGGAGAACCCCCACAAAAAGTGCCAATGGGAGTCTGTGGACCCTTGCCAGTGGGGATGGTAGGATTACTTCCAGGTAGAGCTAGTTTAAATGTAAAAGGAGTGCAAGTACATGCAAGAGTCACTGATTCAGATTACAATGGGGAAATTCAGATTGCATCTACTTCTGTTCCCTGGAAAGCGGAGCCAGGAGAGCGCATAGCACAGCTCCTGATTGTGCCGTATGTGGAAATGGGGAAAAGTGAAACTAAACAAATAGGATTTGGAAGCACAAATAAATATGGCAAAGCAGCTTATTGGGTGAATCAAATTACTGATAAACATCCCACCTGTGAAATAATTATTCAGGGAAAGAAATTTAAAGGTTTGGTAGATACAGGAGTGGACATTTCAATCATTACTCTGCAGCACTGGCCATCCGCGTGGCCAATTCAACCTGCTCAATTAACATAGTTGGAGTTGGTAAAGCCCATGAAGTATATCAAAGTAGTTATGTTTTGCATTGTGAAGGGCCTGATGGACAACCTGGTACTATTCAACATTGTAACTTCTGTACCTATACATTTATGGGGAAGAGATTTATTACAACAATGGGGAGCACAAGTTCTAATTCCACAGCAATTATACAGCCCTCAAAGCCAACATATAATGCATGAAACGGGGTATGCCCCTGGTATGGAACTAGGAAAAAATTGTAAGGTTTGAAGGAACTGCTTCAAGTGGAAAGACGAAGTTCCTGCCAAGGTTGAGGATATCATTTTTGATGGTAGCCATCGTTTGGCTTTCAGAACCTATACCTTTAAAATGGTTAGCAGATAAGCCAATTTTGATAGAACAGTGGCCACTAAATAAAGAGAAACTGGAGGCTTTAGAGCACTTAGTTACCGAACAATTAGAAAAAGGACACATAGCTCCAACATTTTCCCCCTGGAATTCTCCAGTCTTTGTTACTAAGAAAAAATCTGGTAAATGGAGAATGTTGACAGATCTTAGAGCCATTAATTCACTTGTACAACCTATGGGGGCATCACAGCCAGGATTGCTTTCTCCTGCTATGATTCTGAAAAACTGGCCCTTAATAGTAATAGATTTAAAAGACTCTTTCTTTACCATCCCCTTAGCTGAGCAAGACTGTGAACGGTTTGCATTTACAATTCCTGTGGTAAACAACCTGCACCCTGCTAAGTGTTTTCATTGGAAAGTGTTTCCACAAGGCATGTTAAACAGTCCAACAATTTGCCAGACTTATGTAGGGCAAGCTATTGAACCTACTCGTAAAAAAATTTTCACAGTATTACACTATTCATTATATGGACGATATACTTTATGCTGCCCCTGCTTGAGAAATATTACTCCAATGTTATGATCACTTGCGAAATTCAATTTCTTGTGCTGGTTTCATTATTGCGCCTGACAAAATTCAGACTACTACTCCTTACTCCTACTTGGGGACCTTAGTAAATGACACTACAATTGTGTCACAGAAAGTAATCCTATGTAGGGATCAATTGAAAACATTAAATGACTTTCAAAAATTACTAGGGGACATTAATTGGATACGACCTGCTCTAGGCATTCCTACCTATGCCATGAATAATCTATTTTCTATCCTTAGAGGAGATTCTAGTCTCACTAGCCCTCAGCAATTAACAAAGGAGGCTGAGGTAGAGTTACAGCTGATTGAGAAGCAAGTGCATACAGCCCAAATACATAGAATAGATCCAGAGAAGACTCTAGATTTGCTAATTTTTCCAACTCAGAATTCACCTACTGGTATTATTGTCCAAAAGCAAGATCTTGTAGAGTGGCTTTTTCTTCCACATGCTAATCCACAGACTCTAACTCCTTATTTGGATCAAATTGCTACTATGAAAAGAAATGGGAGAACTCAGATTGTTAAATTACATGGATATGATCCTGGAAAAATTATTGTCCCTCTCACGAAGACACAAACACAGCAAGCTTTTATAAATAGTCTTACTTGGCAAATCCATTTAGCTGACTTTGTGGGTATTCTTGATAACCATTTTCCTAAAACAAAACTGTTTCAATTTTTTAAATTAACTAATTGGATTCTCCCTAAAATAATCAAATTTAAACCAATTTAAGGTGCTCAAAATGTCTTCACAGATGGGTCTAGTAATGGTAAAGTTTCTTATTCTGGTTCTAAAGGTAAAGTTTTCCAGATGCCCTATATTTCAGCTCAAAAGGCAGAGCTTATAGCTGTAATTGAGGTATTGACTGCTTTTAATATGCCTATTTTTTTTTTTTTTTTTTTTT